>NC_087385.1:6196911-6201911 GCF_963675165.1 Halichondria panicea | reverse complement strand
CTTCGTATTCTAAACATTCGTACCGCTCAGAATGGTGACGTAGAACCTATTGCGATTAATAATTTCTTTCGCAGTTGCAGTTTTAGTTTTCGAATTAATGTTCTAAATACCCAGAAATTTGGACCATACGAAAATAAGCCACTCTTATACTCCTGATTTTTATGCACCACTGACTCTACATCTCAGTACACATCGCCTCCATCACAGCAATATTTTAACCCAAACAGCACTGCATTAATTGCCACTGTTTAGCTGCTACAGTAGCTAACCTGAAATTGTCACACTTGTTTTAAAAAAGGGCAGGAAATCGCTACTATCAATACACAAAACAATACACAATTTGCAAGAATACTGGCAAAAAGATACTGTCAGACTGACATATTTAGTGGTTTGCAAGTTACCTTCGTAGTGAGTGGTATTGTCTGCAGGCTTCTCTCCTTGCAAGAGCAGGTCGTCCTCTAGAGGCATGGAGTCCTGACCATCAGCCAAGCAACTCCTCCAGGAGAACAGCAACAGAGAAACTAACAGCATCCACTTCATCTTACTTCAATTTCTTCCACAGGTGCAGCTATAAACCTGGATAGAGAGACACTGTTATATAGCATCAGGGAGCAAATGAGAGAGCAGCAGGTTTTAGTTTATAACAAAGGCCACGTGGGTGGCTTGTAGACAAGTGGAGGATTACCCTGCTTCAGCTAGCCCCTCCCCCGCTAAAGCTCTGCAAGTTGTAAAGATGGCTCTTCTTGCACATATTCCCAAAACTTACTCCAAGCTGGTCGCTGTCTCACTCACTACAAACTTCAAGGAGGCAGTCAGAGTACAGAAATTCGAGACACCCTCACCTAAATCTGGAGAGCTTCTCGTCAAAGCCAGATATGCTGGTATCAATGCTTCAGATGTCAACCTTACTGCTGGTCGATACACTCCAGGGATCCAGCCCCCCTTTGACACAGGTATGGAGGGAATTGGAGAGGTGGTTCAGGTGGGAGCAGACTGCAGCGATTACAAACCAGGAGACTCGGTAGGGTACATGACGGCAGGAGCATTCGGTGAATATCTGATACTCCCCTCAAAGTTTGCTATTCCCCTTCCAAAGATTGACCCTGGTTTTGTCCCCCTAATGGTGAGTGGGCTAACGGCTTCGATCAGTTTAGACACCTTTGGTGAGCTCAAGTCAGGAGAGAACGTGCTTGTTACAGCAGCTGCCGGAGGAACAGGACAGTTTGCAGTTCAGCTAGCAAAGATTGCGGGATGCCATGTGATTGGTACTTGCTCATTGGACGAGAAGGTGGAATTTCTGAAGAGTATTGGATGTGATAGACCAATCAACTACAAAAAGGAAGATCTAAAAGCTGTACTCAAGAAGGAATACCCAAAAGGCGTTGACGTCGTTTACGAGAGCATTGGTGGAGACATGTTCGATACATGTTTGAAGAACTTGTCGACTTTTGGTCGTCTGATTATTATCGGTTTTATATCGAGTTACAAGGGAAACTCATTTGCACCGCCCATCAAAGCACCTCTACAGTCTATTCTACTGTCCAAATCTGCATGTGTGCGTGGATTTTTTCTCTTCAACCATATCAAGGAAGTTCCAATGCATTTTGCGAAGCTGGCCCAGCTGTACATGACGGGTAAGCTGATCTCGACCATTGACTTGGGAAAGGGTCACTCCAGTGGACCCTTCAGAGGAATGCAGGGGATCTTGGACGGAGTGGACTATCTCTACTCTAGCAAGAATGCTGGAAAAGTTGTGGTGGAGGTCAACGGACAAGATGGTGACAGCAAACTATGAGTTTTGTATACGCTGTATAATTATAGTGATGTGTAGCAAATAGTGCACCTGATTTTAGTTTTGTGTGTGGGATAATTATGTATTGATTGTCAATGGTTTTAACAATAATGTGGATATCTCCCCAAGGCACAACTACTCTAGTTACAATCATAACAAGAAGACTACATCAGTCATGTATGGCATAATTATGTAGACAGGTTATGCGGTTTTAATCGGCCATGCCCAGTATATATGCACGTGCATGTTTCCTGCATAAAACTTTAAACCCTGTGACAATAATAATTTAGGCATTCCGAGCTACAAATGCATGACTAATTGTCTAAGTATCTATATTGCATAGACAGCTATAAAAACGGCCTCATTTCAATTAAACCCCCTCTCAATTGTCGTTCATGATAAATCACATTGTCCATTGTCAACAATATCACATTATTTTTTAGTATCAAAATTTCCTTGATCGTGCATACAAAATTAGCGGAAACCTACAGAACTCAGTGAAGTATGAACTAATGAACAGTATATAGTGTACTGTGTTAAACACAAAGACATGACAAGTCCAAAATAAATCAATAATTCAATGCAGTCTAAAATTAAGCTACACTGCTTCTAAGCTACACAATACAGAGACAAACCCCAAGGGGAAATGAGAGACGAAATCACGAACACAATCAATTTCTGCCACCAAATTCTTTCAGAATTAGCTTAGCTAGAGTGAGCTCGTTGTTTGCAATGAGTAGTGCTCGTTCTATCTCTGAGAGTGTATAACCAAGAGCCAATAGCTCCGTCACAGCAGATGGCTTTTCAGGAGCAGTGTCTGCTATAAGAGGGGCTTCTGTTCCTCCATTGTAACTAGGAGCCGGCTCCTTTCGTCGTGGGGGTAAAGGGGGGTTGGGTTGTTGTTCCTCGCTTCGTGCTTTCTTGTTACCCCAGGGGTGATTGAACGGGGGTAGGGCAGGGGCCTGATAACCGGGGGTACCAATGGCGGGCCTCGCTGGTAGTGGGGGAGGGGACGAAAGACCAGCTGGTAGCCCGGTAGCCACAGGTGGAGGTGGTTGTTCTTTGTCGGGCAGGGGGGGGAGAGGGGGGAGTGGCACTCCTCGTCGTCCAGAGCCCCTCAGTGACTCGTGACGTGTCAGACCACCACTAACACCAGGGACAGGTTTACTGTAGGTCATTGTGTGCAGTAGAGGCTCGTCGTGAGGTTGTGATTCATCAGGTTTTTTCGGATACCTATCGAGAACACAGGGATACTCGTAGGCCCCGGTGAGCTTAGCGGTTGGACTCTGCTTCGTTTCAGGCTCCGGCACAGGAGGTGGTGGTTCAGACGTGTTGAGTTCTGGCATAAACACATCAGAGAGAGGGACAAAGATTGCGTCATCTTCGTGTATTTGAGGTGTGACTTGAAGCTCTTCACCTCTGTGTTTAGCTTGCATTCCTTTGAGAAAATCTTTTGTGTCTTGGTATGCAGATTCGTCTGTGCAATCAGCAGTTTCACCGAGGAGATTATCAGGCACAATCTTTGGCTCAGGAGTGGCCGGTTTCGGCACTTCCATTCCGGCAGTGTATGGTCGAGGGGGCGGGGGTCGATCGTAGAATGCAGTGCTGTCTTGCCACTCATCAGCATTGTCAGCAAAAGGGTCGTTGTCAAAGGGGTTATTAGCGAACGGATCTTCAACCTCGAAAGGCTGTGAATGAATATTGTTGCTGGGGGAGGTCTGTTGATTGCGATTCTTTTCTACCAGTGTGACAGGGACTGGAGGGAGAGGGAGGTCTTCACGGTGGTTGACAAGAGGTCTGGGGTGTTCCCTGCGATCGAGACTGCGTGAACGAGGAGTTGGAACAGGAACATTTGTTTTCAAAGCTTCTTCAGTATTAGGCTGGCGAATAACGTGCGCGATTTCAGAGTACTTGGTGTCGCGGCGTTGGGATTTGTGGTACGGTTTTTGATTCAGACTATCAGTGAACTTAACAGTTGAATAGGCTAGCTCCTTTGCGGTAGCTTCGATCATCATAGAGCGAGGTCTAGCACTAGGTGAAGTGCGTGGACTGACAGTTACGCCCGAGCTATTCCTAGACGAACTTGGTGAGGTCTCAGTGGGAATAGCGAGTCGCCGTTGTTCTCCTGTGGGCGAGGAGGGGGCCGAGTGTGACTCCGATGATCTTTCAGGTGGCGGTGAGGGTTTGTTGTTGGCAGTGGTGGGGACAGGGGGATGACTGGCCAGACGTCGAGCAGGGACAGGGGGAGGGTTGAGGGGAGTCTCGTATGTGAGCGATGATGGTTGCTTGAAATTGGTTGCTGCTCCTTTTTCGTGGAATTCACGAAGAGTCCAGGCAGCAGGTGTCTGCATGGGAGAGAGAGGCATCAAGAGTGACATGTCTGCACTGTATAGCCCAGCCATACATTCACCGATATTGAAGCACATGTACAGTATCTCTAGAGAGTAATCCATTGCTACAGTAGTTGGTTACTTTAGGGGACCACAAACCATAGAATACTTACACGTATGTGCAGCACTCAGTACTTACTACATGTAGCTGCTGTACATAACAAATCATTAGAAAAGGGATACAAAATAATTTCAAAAATGCACAATCCTAACTCAAGTTATGAGCACTCAAAGCTAGCTATCAAAACAGACCCATTTCAACAAAATGGAACACATACTCAAATGTTTTTGTTGGACTAAAGTTGATTCAAAAGCTAACTGGCTATTCAAAACTAGAATACAGGCTTGGAGAGTAGCCAGTGACTACAGTTGTTGTAGTCTAGAATTCAAAAGTACGTGTTATGCTCAGCAATCATATATGAGGTGGCATAAAATTGAAATACAAGAGCTCCCCCTACCCACCTAAGTAATCCCAGACACTAACTAGGCTCTAAATACCAGCAGATATCAGTCATACAAGTCATAACCCTACAGGTCAAAAATCCAACCTCTAGCTACACGTAGGTCTTCAGCTAAGACCGCAAGGCTTGAACAAACAACTGTACAGCATACCCAACAAGAATCTGCAGACCTACATATGTAGCTAAGTAAAAAATTAAAAATTAAAATAGCATACGGCAATGCCCCCCCCCCCTATCAGTGTACACATTAGAGCACTCACATCATGGGAGTCTCCTGTCCAGTCATCTGTGCCTGCCAGAGAGTAGGAACTCTCTATCTCCGCTGGTCCCTTGGAACTTGCCTCAGGCTGTTTGGGG
>NC_087385.1:6156911-6191911 GCF_963675165.1 Halichondria panicea | reverse complement strand
ATGACTCACTCGAGTCTTTTGAGGAGATTCTTAAAGTGGCAAAAGATCAGGAAGTTAGTTCATCTGTTGTTACAACACATGTTACCTACTGGGACATCACTGACACAGTGGTTCTGTATAATACTTAGTGTGTAGATACAACAATTACAGTATATCAATTGAACGTGTGTACATTAATTTTCATTCTCTTCAGGTTGATTTCATATTGCTCGGAGGAGACTTGTTCCATGACAACAAGCCCTCAAGGCAGGTACTACACAGGATGCTGGAGCTCCTGAGGCACTACTGCATGGGCAGTCGACCTTGCCCCATAGAGTTCAGGAGCGACCCAGCCATTAACTTTCAACATTCTAAGTAAGTAAAAATAACAAAAGGCTAGATTTGAACGTCTGTGACTGCATTAGCTTTCATGAACTGTAGCCATGCTCCTCAGCAGGCTTAATTTGCTTCACAAATTGCAGCTTGCCACAGGTCAGAGATGTTATAGCCAGATATAATTTCTACTGATACTACTTGCCTATTTATGTTAATAAGTTCACTGCTATAATTGTTTGTGGTTTTTACTTTTACCGTATTCATTTCATTCTTATTTTATGAATGACGTCTATTTGGTAGATTTCCAGTCGTGAACTATGAAGACCCAAACTACAATGTCTCAATGCCCATCTTTATCATCCATGGAAACCACGACGATCCAACAGGAGTGAGTCAAACTAACTGCTGGGTTCTTTTAAAGTTGTATTTGCATACTCTTTTTTCCCTCCAGCAAGGCAACCTTAGTGCCATGGATCTACTCAGTGTCTCCAACCTGGTCAACTACTTTGGGAAGCCTGAAGACATTGAGAACATAGAGGTCTCTCCTCTACTCCTACAGAAGGGCTCTGCCAGACTAGCTCTATTCGGACTGGGCAGTTGCAGAGACGAGAGGCTACACAGACTATTCAGAAAAGGAAAAGTCAAGTTTCAACGGCCAAAGGAGGAAGAAGGAGAATGGTTCAATATGCTTGTACTGCACCAGAACAGGTGTCTAGTTGTTAATTGTGTTTCTGTGCGTTTGTTGACGTTTGACTGTCTTGTATGGCATGTACACTAGTAGGTAGCATTGTAGGAAGTCACCAGTACAAGCTAGTGATGCCATTCATGCACTCTTAATGTCATTTAATAATATTACACTGTGCAAATTATCCATTAGGGCAAAGCATGGAGAAACCAACTACATCCCTGCCAGCTTCATCCCCGGGTTCTTTGACCTTGTGATGTGGGGCCACGAGCACGAGTGTCTGATAGACCCTGAGTTTGTTGCTACTGGAGACGTAGACGAGGAAGGAGAGGACAGAGGAGTGTTTGTGTCCCAACCTGGGTCTTCTGTCGCCACCTCTCTCAGTGACGGAGAGCAAAAACCTAAGTAGGTGAATATTGAGTGTGTTTACTATTTAGTAGATAGGTAACTTGATACTGTGTAACTTGATACTGCATGTGTGCTTGATCATGTGGTTGTGTAAATGAATAATTGCCATTACTTTATATGTACTGAGTTATTGACTGTTTTTGTTCTGTGTTTTAGGCATATTGGAATCATGCACATTAAGAGTGATTGCACGTTCAAGATTGACCCCATAAGGCTGCAAACAATACGACCGTTTATAATAGAATCTACAAGGTTGCAAGGCAGTGGAATTCATGTCAGTGATGAAGAGGGAGTGTACGCCTTCTTAACAAATAAAGTGAAAGCTCTGATTGAAAAAGTAAAAGAAGAAAATCCAAGCACAGACAAGATACCACTTGTGAGATTAAAGGTATTTACATTGTACATGTAAACTGAAAGAAAAAAAAAATATGATCCCCTAGAAAGATTTGAACTGGTTTACTGTAAGCAAAAAAATCAAGCCCCTAGAGAGATTTGAACTCTCGACCCCTGGTTTACAAGACCAGTGCTCTAACCACTGAGCTATAGAGGCAGCCCAGCGGAAATCCTGCTAGTTATTGAATTTATCACGTATCTGCAGGTTGACTACAGTGGTGGCTACAGTTCTTTCAGTCTCGCAAGATTTGGGCAGCAGTTTCACGGAGTAGTTGCAAATCCACAGAGCATCTTGAATTGGTTCAGGCAACGGCAAGCTACTGGGAAATCATGTGAATCTTCTCAAAATAATTATAGTATACCCATCGTATTTCTTTAAGGTTGCAGCAGTAAAATAAACTTATAATATGCAGCTAACAAAAAAGCCACAGAACAAGACTTTTGTTATGACCTGGAGCGTATTGAGAATGCTGAGCTTCATGTAGCCAAGCTAATCAATGAGGAGCTTAAGAAAGAGAGCTTGGACATTATCTCTGAGAAGACCCTGGCTGATGCCCTCGAGCAGTTTGTGGACAAGGAGGAGAATGATGCACTCTCAGAGTAAGTTTTTCTGTGCTCAGCAGTATTCAAAGTGTTATATTTGTTTCTTTTGTTTGCTGTAGCTGTGCAAAGTTCTGTCTTGCAGAATCACAAACACATCTAAAAACCATCCCAGTATCGAGCAAGGACATATCAGAAATTGTAAGCATCCTATTTTTCATAATTCTAACAGTCATGTATGTACTTACTTTTACAGATTCACGAGAAAAGAGATGAGCTGCATAAGGTGCAGGAAACTAAAGGCATGGAAGCAATGCGCCACGTAAGAACTATCAAAGCTGACCTTTGTATTTTATAGTACCTATGATTATGTACATGTAATTTATTACGGTCATGGTTATGTTGAAAACTTATTTCCCACTAATAACTGTAGAGCCAAAGTTTGAAGAAGGATTCATTTGCTGATGAAAGCCGCACCTTCTCTGATGACGATGACTCGGACACACCCAGACCAAAGCCTACCAGGGGACGTGGTGGCAGAGGTCGAGGAACTAAAACATCCACCACCTCGACAAGAGGGAGAGGAGCAAAGAGGGGACGGGGGTCTAAGACTGCACCTCCTTCCTCCCCAGCTCTTGCGTTCAGGTCTGAAGGTGCCCCTACTACCACCAGAGTAAGTAGCTAGTGTGTGTGTGTGTGTGTGTGTGTGTGTGTGTGTGTGTGTGTGTGTGTGTTGTGTGTGTGTGTGTTGTGTGTGTGTGTGTGTGTGTGTGTGTGTGTGTGTGTGTGTGTGTGTGTGTGTGTGTGTGTGTGTGTGTGTGTGTGTGTGTGTGTGTGTGTGTGTGTGTGTGTGTGTGTGTGTGTGTGTGTGTGTGTGTGTGTGTGTGTGTGTGTGTGTGTGTGTGTGTGTGTGTGTGTGTGTGTGTGTGTGTGTGTGTGTGTGTGTGTGTGTGTGTGTGTGTGTGTGTGTGTGTGTGTGTGTGTGTGTGTGTGTGTGTGTGTGTGTGTGTGTGTGTGTGTGTGTGTGTGTGTGTGTGTGTGTGTGTGTGTGTGTGTGTGTGTGTGTGTGTGTGTGTGTGTGTGTGTGTGTGTGTGTGTGTGTGTGTGTGTGTGTGTGTGTGTGTGTGTGTGTGTGTGTGTGTGTGTGTGTGTGTGTGTGTGTGTGCTTAAATCTTATATAACTTTAAGGGGGTAACCGAAAGCTATCTGTTAATAGAGAATAATGCATATATTTGTAGCTGTAGAGTCTGCTGCTACAATTCTATTGTCAAGCATTGGCAGTAGCTGGTTTACAAAATTCACCCTCCACTGTCACCCCCCTCTCCCCTAGAGCCGTGGTAAGAGAGGAGCTCTCAGCTACCTGGATGATGATGATGACACTGAGGACAGCCTGGTCTCAAAGCAACCTGCTGCCAAGAAACCTCGAAGCACCAGCTCCTTTGGTAGAAGTTCTACGGCTAAACGAGGACGTTCAGTCAAAAAGGACTCACCGATCGATGTGAGTGCACGTGTAGCTCGTTGGGTACTTGATATAATTATTTCTACTGCTAAGTCTACTTACAAAATGTTGGATCTATTTATGTGACATTGTTGACGTACATGTATATATGGTGTTAATTTTTTTACGTGATTTCACAGCTAACTCAGTCGGGGGAAGACAGTGAAGATGACAATCCGTTTGAATCAATAGGAAAGAAAAAGTCGAGGAAATATAACTGAGCATAACATTATATCTCTTGCCTATTTTATGTGCACAATTATATAATAATTTATGCTGTGCTGTGACTTTTTATTGAATTTGTTGTGGGGATTGTCTCGAGGTATTAGTACTACTGCTAAGGCGATTCATAGGCCCACGGCACACCCAGTGTATTGTGACATCCTTATCTTAGTGACGTGACTGGCAACAGAGCTCATTATATCCACCCAAGAGAACACGAGAAGATCTCGCCTGGCTACACAAAATTAGCAGCTGCCACAAACTACTACAGGCTCACAAACAGATTGCCACAGGCTTCAATCAACAAGTACACTGGTTTCCTGCTCAAGAAATGGCCACACCTGACGTCCAAACAGCTTCAGCACAACAGCAACCACCAGCTCACAATGCATCCAAAAAACAAGAGTAAGCCTATTTTAGGCTGCATTTGTAGTTTTACAGATTGTGTGTGGTTGTCGTTGCCTACTAGCTTATTACATTCTAGCGATAATTTGTCTTTCCAAATTATCTCTCTCTTTCTAGTGGTGACTGGAGAACACAAATCAAAGCTCCACCAAAAGACAGGAGAGTAAGAACTGAGGTACGTTATGTTACGTTTATCAGTATATTAAATCATGTCTGAATTGCCACACAATCATGCCAGTTTAATACGTTTGTGGTATCCAAAATCCAACCCACTTTTTGCACTACTTGGCTGTTATGATGTGATGAGGCAATGTACGTGTGTGGCTTTAAATTCTTGTGGTCTGTTCTTAGGATGTAACTCGAAGAAAAGGCAATGAATTCGAGGACTACTGCCTCAAGCGAGAGCTCCTAATGGGCATCTTTGAGAAAGGTTACGAAGAGCCCTCACCAATTCAAGAGGAGTCTATTCCCATTGCTCTGGCAGGCAAAGACATTCTGGCCAGAGCTAAGAATGGCACGGGGAAGACAGGAGCATACCTCATTCCTGTCCTAGAGAAAGTGGACACTGACCAGGACCATATCCAAGGTGCTGTGTGTGCTGTGCTGTATCTGTGTGCTGCTTGTACATGTAAATAGACAGCTTAAAATTAATATATAGCCAGTGTATAGTTTGAGCAGATGGTAATAACTATTAGGAACTCTTACTGTGCTTGCAGACTACCACTAAGCATTCTGTACTTCTGTGGCATTTTTAAAAGTTCATTACACTTTTACATGGATACATGCTCTAAACACTTTACTATCCAGCTATAGCTAGCTTCAGGAGTATTCATGCACTCCTGCTAGCTTGTATACATGTTCAATACTATGGCTTACTGTGTGATCTCGTGGAGTGTATAGAGATTAAATCTCCACTTCTCTGTCCCATGTCTGCAGCCATAGTGGTGGTCCCTACAAGGGAGCTGGCTCTACAGACCTCTCAGATATGCAAGGAGTTGGGCAAGTACATGAAAGCCCGAGTCATGGTCACTACTGGAGGGACCAACTTATCGGATGACATCATGAGACTTGAGGAACCTGGTTGGTAGTTTTGATTGTCTCAGCATCTCTTGGCCTTTTATTGAAGTATTCAAGATCCATTATCGATTGCGATGTACATTAGATTGAATAGACTAGTATGTTGTTCACCTGCGTGCCTTTAATAGAGTCTGTGTGCAGTGTTGTTTATCTGTAATGGTGCATGTAGACTACACTACATGTATGTACTGTGTGTGTGTGCGTGCGTGTGCGTGGGTGGGTGGGTGTGTGTGTGTGTGCGTGCGTGCGTGTGCGTGTGTGTGTGTGTGTGTGTGCGCGTGTGTGTGTGCGTGTGTGTGTGTGTGTGTGTGTGTGTGTGTGTGTGTGTGCGTGCGTGTGCGTGCGTGTGTGTGTGTGTGTGTGTGCTGAATGTGCTTTCTGTTTGCTGCAGTGCAAGTGGTAGTAGCCACACCAGGTCGTATCATAGACCTAATGGAGAAGGGCATTGCAAAAGTGAACAAGTGTCAAATCTTGGTCTTAGATGAAGCTGACAAGCTGCTCTCGATGGACTTTCAGCACGTACTAGACAAGTTGATCTCCTTCCTGCCATCGGACAGACAAGTCCTCCTATTCTCTGCCACTTTTCCTGTCACCATTCAGGGCTTCACAGTGAGTCAACCAACACACGCATGTCACTGTGGCTGTGTAGCTTTACAGCCAGGATGTTGTAATTAAGATTAACAGCAGATTTTTAGCATTTTTAGTACATTCTTGCAGCACGCAATCCTAAGTAGCTATAAAGTGTACATGGCATTCCCCTACTGTGTCCAGACAGCTTTAGGCTTGTTTGTGTGTTCTGCATGCGTGTTGACCAATGGACATGGCTTACACTGTGTTGTATTCCCTTGTTATGAATGTTGTAATCCCATGTGTTAGACTCTCCTCTCTCACTAATTACAGGAGCACCACATGAACTCCCCCTACATGATCAATCTAATGGACGAGCTCACTCTGAAGGGGGTCACTCAGTACTATGCCTTTGTGGAGGAGAGACAAAAGGTCCACTGCCTCAACACACTATTCTCCAAGCTCCAGATCAACCAAAGCATCATCTTCTGTAACTCGGTCAACAGAGTAGAGCTCCTGGCCAAAAAAATCACTCAACTGGGCTACTCGTGTTTCTACATTCACTCCAAAATGGCCCAAGCTCACAGAAACAGAGTCTTCCACGACTTTAGGAATGGAGAGTGCAGAAACCTTGTATGCACAGGTCAGCCAATCTCTTCAGATGATTGTTATGGAAAATTATGGCCCGTTCCAAATTTGAGATTTGAGCGTATCATCTGAATTGGGTCCTTCTAAGCTAGCAGAAATTCATGTCACAGAAGCTTGTGTTTACTGTTACACGTACATCTGTGTTTCGTGCATAAATTCTTTATAATAATAAATTGTTTCCACCCTTCACAGATCTCTTGACCCGTGGGATTGACATCCAAGCTGTGAACGTAGTCATCAACTTTGACTTCCCAACGACGGCTGAGACCTACCTCCACAGAATCGGTCGCTCTGGTCGTTTCGGCCACCTTGGCCTGGCTATCAACCTTATCACTTATAACGATCGCTTCACACTCATGACAGTCGAGAAAGAACTACGCACAGAGATCAAACCGGTACCAAAGGTCATCGACAAACGACTCTACGTTGCCGAATACCAGGTGGCGTCCGAAGAAGACAGAAATGATGTGTCCTCTTCATCCTCTGTTCAAACTTAACTCACTGTCCCGTTCCACCACTCAGCTCATTACTTGTCTCGTCTCTTTGCAAATAATTCTGTCGCACTTTATAATCTGGAGCACTTGCACTGATCAGTTGTGTTTGGAATCACTCCCTATTGTGTCTTGTTCGGTGTGCTGGTTGTGGAATATTTTATAGTGTTGTGTTGTCAATTCGTGATTATGCTTATTTCTAACATTTTGTGTTGATGTTCACTGTTCTTCTTGTGTCTGCTTCTTGCTGATGTATGTATGCCATGGACTGAGTGTAACTCAGATCTGACCACCCACCCCCCCTCCCCTCTTAATGCTTATTATCTCTCCTCCTTCCATCTCTTGCCGTCTTTTTCTTGGTCACTCTTGTTTTGTAGCTCTAGCTGTTGTCATTTTCATTTCTCTGTTCTTTACTGTTTTGCAACATTTGTTTCGACTGGACTGGTTGTAACATCTTGTGATCTGGAACAAACTGTTGCTGTTTTACCATCTTTGAGAAGACTTTGAGTCTCTCCTCTACCACGCATCTTGTGGCTATACCACTGGAATTACCGTGTGATTATTCAATCAACGAGATTTAATAAACTTTTATTCACTTGGCTTCATCTCACTAAGGATGTTTGGTTTGTGCTGGGATAGCCATCGTGTACCATCTACGTATTACCCAAAACGATTTACAACAAGGAACGATGCTTGTTTAAGGATTTAAAGAAATGTGATTGGAAGTTGTGGCAATGTGATTATGGATGTATTATAAAAAAAAAGGGAACTTGGACTAATTAGAGTAGCTAGTTGTTGAAAAGAACTTGGACATTTGATTAAGAGTAGCTATAGTTGTTGAAACAATGTTTCGCAGTTTGTTTAACTTGTATTTATTTTTGACATTGTATGAATGTGAAAACAAGAAATTCTTTGATAGAATCAATAATTACCAAAACTTGACACACAAGATAGTGATTGAATACACACAAGTGTTATGTATAATTATTATCTATTGTTATAGGTACATCCAGGTCGGCTTGGGAGTGCAAGATTCCACCACTTCATTCCAGTGCACCTTGGCCACTCTTGGAGCTGCCTTTTTGTTACTTCTCACTGCTATACTGCTCCCTGATAAGTTGGACTTGAGAGTTGGAACATGCTTTTTTCTGGAGGTTCTTGACAAAAATGAAAAGCGGTCATCCTTGCCAGCTTGCGCACGTGCCTTCACGTCTTTCATAGCATCATATCCTATGAGGTGTTGGTTGAGGACTGTTGGGGGGAGGGGGTGAAGTGTGTGTGTGTGTGTGTGTGTGTGTGGGAGGGGGTGAAGTGGTGTGTGTATGGGGAAGGGGTGTGAATTACAATGTAGCTTGTGTAAAAATGCTCAAAGACAAGGCTTAAACTACTCAACAACTCAATTACCGTATGATGCATTCAGCTTTCTTTTTCCACCTTGGATGGCCTTATTGAGAGGCTCATCGGGTATGGAGGGAAATGGCTCAGTAGTATCAATTTTAGAATCTGTGGTCAACGCACAAGTCGTTGGGACTATATATGAGAAGGAAACATGTTGATAATTATTAGATCGATTTTGAGGTTAATTATTTACCGATTCCCTTAGCTGGTACCATCTTCAGCTTGTTGGAACCAAACCGTGTTGGAATGCTCTGGAAGTTTAGGTGACCATCGGTATTCTTGTAGGAGCTCTTGGCACTGGTCAACTGAGTCTTACTAGGCCTAGTGAGATCCACTGAAGACTCGGTAGCTATAGGTTCCTCCACAGTTTTTGTTGGTGGAGTAGTCTTAGTCCATACATTGCAGACAGGCTATTTTTATAAAAAGAGAACAATAAGCATTTTATGTACTGTACAGTGACATACATTTAGTGCGATAATTATTTGTGGTGATTCTTGTACTGCTAACACCATTCGTGTTGTGTCGTACAACAAAGGATGTGAACTACTGCTACCTTATTGGGCACTGCTCTCCTGAGCAAGAATACATGTCTTGGTTGAGGGTTGTGCTTCCTGGTGAGGGAAGAAGGCCTCAATGGCATCCTGGCTGCTGGTCTCTTGCCCTCATAGTGACTTTTATAGCTGGTGGTGATGTGGTCACTGCATCCAGCACAGTTAGTACAGTCTTGAGCTCCACCCAGCTTTTTGCAGTGAACGAGCCCCGCCCACCTTGGAACACTAATGGGCTCGATCTCGGCCATCGCCGTCGCCATCACTGTGCAATAGCATATACTGTACAAACAGACCTGCACCTAATAGAGTAGCTACTGTTATAGTTAAGACGATGATGCATATGCAGCGTTCACATAAGCTGGTAACCATGGAATTAGACTCTAAGGAGTTATACCAACAAGGAAGCATCAATAGGAAAAAAGATATTAGATCTAAAATGAATGCAGAATCTGTTCAATATTCAACTGTTCTCAGAGCTTTCTTCTGCTTTAGTGATATTCTCTTGATCTTGTAGCTGCTGTGCTAATGATTCTTTCTCCTCAAACACACCAGCTGCAATAGATCTCAGTGGTTCTGCGAGTGCCGTCACGTCTAGCTCCATTCCCAACTGCAGCTTAGAGGCAAACACTGAGCCTGGTTGAGTGTTAGAGAGTGTTCTGGTGTGCTTGAGAGCGTACGTTGAAGAGAGAGCAACTGCTTGTATTGGCTGAGTCTTGAACAGAGTCTCGAATACTTGCTTCACAAACGGTAGAAAGTCTCGCACCATCACACGAACTAGCTGCTCATAAGCTTCCTTCTCTTTAGCAGTGAATGAACCATTCTCGATCCTGCATAAGACACAGATAATTATCATAATTATGTGTATTGATTGTAAATAAGTCAGTGTGCACGTACACAGAGCTAGCTAGCTAGAGACTAGGCCCTAATAAATAATTATCTTCAAACAAGCTTATGAGAATTCACATTCAAATACACAAAATAATACGTAGCACTCCTGTATTATTTAATATCAAGGGAGGTTCACAGATACATACAATCATCAACATCTGAAGATAATGAAGCCAATTCACTGTCACTGCTTACTTGTGGTACTCGCAGATGTCATGTACGGTACTCTCCACCAGTCTCCTCAGCTCCTGTGCTACCTCGGGGCCCATGGCAAGAGGAGCACACTGCCTCAGCTCGTTGAACGCAGTCACCAGTGCATTGGTGAGTGAGGCTAGTGGGGAGTAGTCGAGGAGGGAGTGTGGGGGCGTGATAGTGTGAGTGGAGTGGGTGGATAAATCTGTGGCTCGTCTCAGAGGTGTGGACAACGTTAGTCGCTTCATTGACTCGTGGAAACTGAACACATGATTTGCATAAAACAACAATTTTGTTTTGAGAGAGAGAGCTATTGAGTTGAACATTATTCAGAGAGTCAAATTCAACTGTATTTTGTTATACTTACTGGTGTTTAGCATTCCTGACAGTTTGCCTGAAGGACCTCACCAAGACCCTCACAAACACAGGAGCTATCAAGCTACGAAAGTCGGCACCAATGCGACTGAAAGAGAGACCAAAGTACATGCACTGTCCGAGGAGAGAGTCCACACGTCCACCCACTCCTCTCTGAAGATCCTTCTCCAGAGTGTGCAGAAACTGCCATATCTGGGGAAATTAGAGGCACACTCATCAGTACACACTTACAATAAGCAGGATAATAATATAGCGAACAAAAGGTTATTGGATTAGCTGTTGCAGTACTAAATCAAAGGGCACTAAAAATAATGTTATTTATGTGTAATATTACCAACCTTGTCGTTGACCCAGCGATAGAAGAGTGCCCCAGGGACAGTGGCCACAGAGACAGCTGCTCTAGAGGTGGAGTAGGAGGTCTTGACAGAGTCATCATCAGGGAATATAGCTCTGTACTGGGTCACTATGTCAAAGAGGTGGACTCGACTGACCTCAATAGTTTTGCTGAGGTGCTGGTATGCTGTACAGGGAAGTTGCACAACTTTATTGAGTTAATTAATTGCAAGTGTACACATGATACTAAACTGTTGTCAACCATAAGCCAGCTACAATAATAATCTGGTACAGTACACGCACAGTTGAAAAACCTAAAAGGTTGTAGAGCTCACCATCATCTGTGGGAATGGCTGCCAGCACTCCCTGCATCCAAGTGTCCCTGGCCTGGAGGAACTTGAGTCTCAGCTCTGTATCAGAGAAGACCTCCATTCTCTTGAGGAAACCCACCACTCTCAGACAGGCGGGTAGCTGGATAGAGCCTCTCAACTGCTGTAAGAGCTGGGAGAGCATCAGGCCCAGGGAGCGTTCTATGTCTCGGCCAATGCCCTGGGGAGGGGGGAAGTGGATAAGTTCTCATTACAAACTTGTGTTTTATAGAGGTACACAATGATTTTTTGATCGCTATGGGTACACCCCATCTGCATCCCATGTGATTACATGTACACCACGGACACACCTCAATGATGGGAATAGTCCCGTGCTTCTTGGCCATTCTCCTGACATGGGCGCTCAAATCCAGGGCCTCCTCATAGTAGCCATTCCTCACACACGTCTCCATAACCTGAGGGATCTCCAGCACCTCCAGTAGCTGGGTGTGTCTCGACAGAGCCAGTGAGTTCAACTTACGCCTGAGAGGAGGGTTACAATAACACTCTTGTTATAACATTGCCTACCACAACAGTTGGTGCTACACTACACCTTTAAAAGACAGTACTTAGTATCACATGGACGCTTACAAAGTAGGGACGCTTACTTTTCATTGACCTCTTGAGAGTCAGTGGTGAATTTCTTACAAGCGTCAGTGAAGTCTGGTATCCTGTTCAGTAGCTTGCTCACATGATCCTCCACAGCTATAAACTGACGACGGAGAATAAGAAATAAAGAGTGAAAGTGAAAATGCCAACGAACATATTAACATTGTTGGAAATGAACAGAAACTCTTGGCAATTAAGGGGAAAGTTAAGCAACACACCACTTTTTAAGATGCAACAAAGATTTGCTCACATCTTTAAAGACCTCTCTAGTGCAGTCTGCTGTCTGAATGAATGTCTGGTAGTTGTTGAAGGCCAACTTCTGAGTGGAATTGAGGACTAGCCTACGCTCCTCTTTTAGGTGCTCTGGCTCCAGCTCTGAGAGGAGGGTTAGCATAATGAGATGAATATCAATATCACGTACATAGCGGCAATGTTAGGGTATCATAAACACTCTCGCCTATAGTGATAAGACGCTACTAGCATATTATACATTCATTCACTCACGTAGTTTCTCCAAAGAGTATGCACTGAGTTCAGAGAGATACTGGACAAATTCAGAGTCTGTTTTCCAGTCATCTGTATCATTTAATATAAATATGTGTAAAGGAAGTATAATTTTATAGTAATGATGGACAGGAGCTATATATTATGTGGTTTCTAGAGTCAGTACAATCTCACCTGGAAATTGCCCTTGGAAAAGAGACCAATACAATCCCACATCATCTGCCATCACTAACAGTCATAATATTCGTCCCATACCCACTCAAGGCTGATAGGTCAAGGGTCATCCGGACGGCGACGCCCGACTTAATCTGTGCATGCGCATAAAAGAATTGCGAAAAACATACGAAAAATCTTACAGCAAAAACTCAAATCTACTCACGAACTCGCTATTAACAAAGTATGCAGGTGCATAAAGATCCACTCTAATAACATAATTATACTAAGTCTAAATTGTTATTGTCTCTATATTGTGTATTCTAATTGTGATAGATCTACTGTAACTAAAAGTTTGATCACCATTACTTAATTAATTAACACCTCTGTAAGGCAACACAGGAGATACAATTCACTCTTTCTTCCAAATTCTCTCTTTGCAGGCTATCTATCGCATTAGCTGGGTCATCCATGAATTTGTCACATGTGTTACAAAGCCAAAACAAGAATAGCAAAATTTCAAGCAGCTGTATGGCGATGAAGAGCGTTATCACTGTAAACCATACTAAAGCAAGTATAAACACATAGCTGTTGACAATCACAACAAAAATTCCTCCAATAATAATGTGAATCAAATACCACTCGGCCCCAGGGATGACGTCTATGTTAGTCACATTTAAGTAGCCAATTCCAGCACTTACGAAAAATGATATCTGTAGAGCAGTGTATATTAGGGAGAAAACAATGAAAACAGGATTTCGAAAAGGCAAGAAAAGTTTTGTATTCATACCTGTGTTGACAAAGTTTTCATATTGTCTGTGTAGCAAAGCATTTTTTCTTTCGAGCTTGTTTACTATTTTCTCAAAACCTTCTTGGGTATTTTTGCAAGCTTGTGAGAATTCGATTATCTCCTTACCACCAGGTGTTTGGATAATATTGAGCAAATCGGCTGCGACAGACATTGGACATTCCTGAAACCAAAAGTTTGCATAAATAAAGAAGCTCAACACTCCAGCAATTGGCAAGACACAAACTGCAAAACACATGTAAACAGCCGATGAGGAGGCGACGTAGTTATTTGGTCCTGTTTCGATAGTAGGAAGACGTGGCATGATACTAAGATTGTCCAGCCCTATCTGTGCCCCAACTGCAACTAACATTATAAAATGGCCAATAAGGTGAAGAGTAATATGTACTGAGATAAAGATAACAAAGTATAAAGCTCGTTTGCTTAACTTGCTTTTACTTTCAGAATCATCATTTGATCTAGATGTTTGGGTCTTATGCATGCTGTATACAGCTACAGCCAAAAGCAGTACTCGTGCAATGTACATAAAGAAAGCTGTGGCTATAGTGTCAATTATGAATAGTGCAAATCCAACTCGATCTAGGTGGCCAGCATCAGTCTTGTAGCCTTGACTATCAAAGATTTCAAACAAATCACAAATTAATAATGGTGTAACAATAACCTCTGTTAAAATCATTCGACAGATCTCAGCACTTCTTTTGAGAGCATGACATTTCCTACACTTGCGTTTACTACAAGAAAGGTTTCCACCTTCAGTACCACTTGTTTCTGTTTCGGTATTATAGAGATTTTGGGTATCACCTTCATGGATGCTATTATCACTAGAGTGAGCTTTGCAATTACTGCAAGAACGAAAGAATATGATTGCATCAATGCCAGAAAGTATAAACCCAATGCAAGCAAATCCAAAGTGCACCCAAGTGTATATTGAAACACTCTCTGGTGTACTGATAGCAACAATAGACAAAACCGTTCCAACAGAAAGAAAAACCAACTCACAAATGACCCATATAATCGTCACAATATTTCTTAATTTACTTTCAACATTTGGGAACAAAATATTGTCAACTGCACCAAATCCTCTTCTGCGAGCATTTTTCATGAAGCTGTTCAAAAGCTTAAACGGACTAGTCTCGACAGCTTTAGGAGATTTTCTAACTTCCCTGCAGGAGATTCGGACCTTAAAGCTATAAACCAAGTCCATCAGTGATTCAGATTTGCTGGGGATAAACTCGATTATTTCCCCACCAGTTTCCGTTTCAGGCAAATTCTCGTAAAGATCATCGAAAATCTGAGAATAAACTTCTTTCTCATAGTCGCTATACAGACCACCAGATTTATTTTCATTTTCATTCACTGAAGCTTCATTTTTGATTTCAATTTCTACAGGAACTTCACTGGAGTGAGAAGAACGGTGCTCCTCTAGTTCATCAGGTGTAGCTTTTCCTTCTGACATTGTACCGAATGGACCTGCTAATGAAAATATGTTTACAAAGATTACTTTTATACAGTCTCCCGTCAAGTAGATTCATTACTTCTTATCAACCCTTGATATAAAACCCACCTCCTTTCCGGGAATTATGGCTACTATCTATTGTCTATTGTCATGAATGCTGGCTACTGGCTACTCCCAATGGTGTCAGGTGTCAGACAATGATAATAATAGTAACATTTATCATCCACACAAATTATATACACACACTATATACTCTCAATTTCAGACAATGTGTGTAAAATTTATCACCCACACAAACATACGCACACTACTATAAGTTACATATTAGCTGGCTGCTCCTAATTTCAGACAATGATATCTAGACCTTATAGTAAATTTATCATCCACACAATAATTATATACACACACTACATGGATATTAAGTGTATAATACTCTCAATTTATATCTAGTATGAGTCATACTAGATATAAATTGAGAGTATTATAAAATTGAGTATATAATTGTTAGCATAATAGTTATCAGTAATCACTATTTTGTTATTTTTTATTCTACCACACACACTGTCTCTCTGCTTTCCTATTTTCATGGGTCTTCACAACCACTTACTTCTTTGCATGGGGGTTGTCCAGCGACATACAAACTGCGCGCGCGATTTGTGGCACAACACGCGCCGCAGTTGTGGTGCACAGTAGCCTCGATTCCAGGCCGATTAAAATACGTATTTTAATCGGCCTTGAATCTAGCCTCGATCCCAGGCCGAGTTTTCGCTTTTATAACGGTTAGGCGAACAACTGGTTGTTCGCCTAACCGTTATAAAAGCGAAAACTCGGCCTGGGATCGAGGCTACCTTGAATCGAGCTAGGTGCACAGCTTCCTGGAGTGGCCTATCCAACCACGCCCTACTAGAAAAAGACAGCTAGATTTAGCTGGTGATGGAGGGGTTTCCTTACCTTGAGAGCAAGGAGTCCATTCAGAGCTACCTGGAGTCAGTGGCTGGAGGGGAGGGAGTGGGGCTGGATGACCTCAGGCTAGCAACTACACTGGACAACAGGGACAAACTGGCCTCCTTTAGAGCAAAGTTCTGCTTGCCGACAATCAGTGACATCTGTGAGGGGGAAAAGTTGGCGGCAGGTAACTAATGTACACGTACGTGTGTGTAGCTCCATGTATGTGTTCCATTGCTGAGGAAATTAATGAATAGACGAAATGTTTTGGAGCTGTAAATAATTTATAAGAGTGCATTGTTCGGAAATTCCACATTATCATCTTCAGATATAGACTCTAGCCAAGACTGTGTGTATCTCACTGGTAACTCCCTGGGTCTTCAACCAAAGGGAACGAAGGACTTGATCGTAGCAGATCTGGATAAATGGGCAAAGAAAGGCGTGTATGGTCACTTTCATGACCCAGTTGCCTGGTTACCCATAGAGGACATCGTGGTGGATGAGAGTGCACGGCTAGTGGGAGCTAAACCCATTGAGGTGGTGCCTATGAATGGACTCACCGTCAACTGCCACCTGGCTATGGTGAGGAGTAAGATTGCTTGAATGGGTAACGAGGTCTTCCTATATATAGTTGTCCCTGTCATTGTTTTGATACTTAATTATTACACTATAGGTATCGTTCTACCAGCCCACTAAGGATAGGTTCAAAATCGTGTTGGAGAAGGACAGCTTCCCTTCAGACTTTGTACGTTTGGAGAAATTGAATTGACAATATTCTTATTTTTTTCTATTGCAGTATGCAGTGCAGTCACAGGTTAATTGGCATGGCTATGACCCCAAAGAAGCAATGATAGTAATGGCTCCAAGAGAGGTAAGTGATAATAGGTCACCACATTTACCACCTCCAGTTACCAACAGTTACCCTCAGGGCGAGCACTTTTGGAGGACTGAGGATGTGGTGCAACTGATAGAGGAGCAGGGAGACTCTGTAGCTTTAGTCTGGCTTCCAGGTGAGTCCTCAATTTCATACGTGACAGTACTTGGAAGCAGTATATCATTGTATTTGTAAAGGTGTTCACTACCTGACTGGGTATGTGTTTGACATGGAGGCAATCACTAAAGCAGCTCACAGCAAGGTGAGATTCTGTGTTTCGTAAACTATCTGAGAAAATGTGAGAGACATATAATTGGTGTGAGAGGTCAGTGTCTTACTTTGATTGTCTCTGTTTGCTCCTGCAGGGTTGCTATGTTGGGTTTGACCTTGCTCATGCAGCTGGCAATGTGGAGCTGTGTCTACATGACTGGGGGGTGGACGTTGCTGCTTGGTGTACCTACAAGTACCTCAACAGTGGACCTGGAGGAATCGCAGGATTCTTTGTACACGAGAAACACGCCCACAACCAACAGTTACCACGACTACTGGGATGGTGGAGTCACAATAGAAAAACTCGATTTGATATGTCCAACGGTACGTATCGTATGCAAATGTTAGTGTGTATTATGTCTAATAATGTGCACAGTATTGGATCTTCAGGCCGGGGCCGCTGGGTTCCAACTCTCCAATCCTCCGGTGTTGGAGTGCCTGAGTCTGAAAGCCAGCCTGGACGTGTTTGCTGACACCTCCATGAGAGAACTGACCATCAAGTCCAGGATTCTCACTGGTTACCTGGAGATGCTCATTGAGCATTACCTCACTAAGGAGAAGAGAGAAAATGTAGCAGGTGTGTATTTTCTTTGTAACATGACTGTAATCCCAAAATTCAACTTTAATATAAAATGTAATGTACACGCATACAGCGGACTCTTCAAAATATATGACCATAGTGACCCCCTCTGACCCTAAGAGGCGTGGTGCCCAATTGTCCCTCCAGTTCTCCTTCCCCGTCAAAGAGGTTCATCACCAGCTGGCGAGTAGGGGAGTTGTGGTGAGTACGTACGTTTGTCAGCAGTTTGGTGTCTGGGTTACGTTGCTAGGCTATGGGCAAGGGGTGGTGTGCCAGAAAATTGACGCTATTTTATTTCAACTATAATCTAACTACCATACCAGCAAGATTGTCACACTGTTAGTTATTACCGTTATAATGCTCCCATACAGACGGACCTTCGTAAAGATGGCCACATGAGAGTAGCCCCTGCCCCCCTATACAACTCATTCAAAGATGTCTGGACGTTCTTCAAGACTCTTGAACTAACACTGAAATAGGAATAGCTTTGCATGTGTACATGTATGTGTTTTTGCACTGAAATAACCACTTCCAATACCACATTAATCTTTGTCACTCTCAATTATATAAGCCGAAACAATGGCAAGCAGATCATAAAGCCTTATACCCTTATAATTATAATAATTATTATACTGAGCCAATAAATAAAAAAAAGCGTCTGGCCAGAAACTGCTTAGGGGATAAGTACTACTTTTTAAGGTAGCATAAGTACTGCTTTTCGAGGGCAGCATTACTTTTTAGGGTAGCATAAGTACTGCTTTTCGAGGGCAGCATAAGTACTACTTTGTAGGGTAGCATAAGTACTGCTTTTGCTTTTTAGGGTAGCATAAGTACTGCTTTTGAGGGCAGCATAAGTACTACTTTTTAAGGTAGCATAAGTACTGCTTTTGAGGGCAGCATAAGGTACACCACACCGAGCAGTGTTAGCTACAGAACTCCGGATAAGTAGCGCTCTGATGGATATGATATGGCAGATGCCAGTTTCCCGACACCCACCACCAGCTCCGGAGCCCCATGAATAACCCAAGCGCTACTTTGGGTCATGTATAAAGTGGGCAGTGAATCATTGCTGCAGGACAAGCCCCTCCCTCTCACTCTCTGGCCACACCTCTTTTGAGAAATAACGAGACACTCACAGTGCAGTGCAGTGCTGGCTATAGAGGACCTGGTGAACACAAACAAGGCCTTAATTGGAGGGGAGGTTGATCTAACAAGTATGCAAAGCAGTGGCCTAAATTAAAATTAAAATTTTATTAGTTGAACATCTAACACTTTTATCTCCAGTTGGTGAGTTCTAAACCATAGATAGTAGAGGGGATCTAAACCTTCTGTTATGTGTACAGCATTGTATCAACTGCCTCTCAGCAAATGGAAGGCTTTCCTTACCTTGAGAGCAAGGAGTCCATTCAGAGCTACCTGGAGTCAGTGGCTGGAGGGGAGGGAGTGGGGCTGGATGACCTCAGGCTAGCAACTACACTGGACAACAGGGACAAACTGGCCTCCTTTAGAGCAAAGTTCTGCTTGCCGACAATCGGTGAAATCTTGGAAGGGCAAGTAATAGCTGAAGGTGTGTGCAAGCTGTGTATACTATAGAGATCTAGTATCTACATGGTATTGCTATGTGTTGGGTGAAAAATGTTAGAATTAAATCCCTTGTGCAGAAAAATGAGAAAAAAGCGTTCATCTAGGCACGTATTTTTATTAGCTATAATTAATTAATTATGATCGTGCATGTGTGTGTGTGCTTTCATACAATTATCTGAGCTGCAGGAGTGGACACTGCTCAGGACTGTATGTACTTCAATGGAGTCTCCCTGGGTCTTCAGCCAAAAGGTGCGAGAGAGTTGATCACAAAACATCTCGACAAGTGGGCGTTGCAAGGAATGGAAGGTCACGTGTTTGGGCATAACTCATGGATGCCTGGGTTGGAGGAGATGCTGTCTAGAGGGAGTGCAAAGATTGTTGGAGCTAAACCCATCGAGATAGTGTGTATGAACGGGCTCACTGTCAACTGCCACTTGGCCATGGTGAGTTGTTGGCTTTTAGCTCTAGCTATGTATCATGCAATCCAGATTTGACAACCTTTTAATTATAGGCGTCCTTTTACCAACCCACGAAAGACAGATTCAAGATACTATTGGAGAAGGAAAGCTTCCCTTCAGATTTTGTAAGCCATTCCTTCACTCTGGCAGGAGTTAATTTTCATTCTCATTTTTCAGTATGCAGTGGAGTCACAAATGCGTTGGCATGGCTATGACCCCAAAGAAGCAACGATTTTTGTGTCTCCACGAGAGGTTAGAAAGTCCGATATATGATAGCTGCTGCAATGCTTGCACTCCCGCAGGGCGAGCACTTTTGGAGGACTGAGGATGTGGTGCAACTGATAGAGGAGCAGGGAGACTCTGTAGCTTTAGTCTGGCTTCCAGGTGAGTATATGTAAGACTACATGTTTCAAAAATGATATTTAGACTATCTTATTTTCTCATTAAGGTATTCACTACTTGACTGGCTATGTGTTTGATATGGAGACCATCACAAAAGCAGCTCACAAGAAAGTACGGAGATGGCGTACCCACACAAAATAATAATGCTCTATAATGGACAAATTATCTGCTATAAATAAACCCTATTTGCTCCTGCAGGGTTGCTATGTTGGGTTTGACCTTGCTCATGCAGCTGGCAATGTGGAGCTGTGTCTACATGACTGGGGGGTGGACGTTGCTGTCTGGTGCAGCTACAAGTATCTCAACAGTGGACCTGGAGGAATCGCAGGATTCTTTGTACACGAGAAACACGCCCACAACCAACAGTTACCACGGCTACTGGGATGGTGGAGTCATGAGATGAAAACACGCTTTGTTATGAACAACAGTATGTCTTGTGACGTGTATTGCGTATGTATGTATGTATGTATGTATGTATACCTCTATCTGTGGTGTACCTGGTTTCAACCACAGATATCACATATAATTATTATAGGTTATCATGCAAAGAGTGCTGAATGTAAGGATTCCAAATTCCTCCCACAGTATTGGATCTCCAGGCCGGGGCCGCTGGGTTCCAACTCTCCAATCCTCCGGTGATGGAGTGCCTGAGTCTGAAAGCCAGCCTGGACGTGTTTGCTGACACCTCCATGAGAGAACTGACCACCAAGTCCAGGATTCTCACTGGCTACCTGGAGATGCTCATTGAGCATTACCTCACTAAGGAGAAAGCAAAACCAGGTCAGTGTTTGTGAGGACTTGTGCGTAGTGTATAGATTGCAGTACTGTACAATCTCTACCATGCATAGTACAGTACTTGTATCATTTCATGGTTTTTGTTTGTGTCCACGGGGAGTTCGTCTATTGTTCAAATACTGTATCCCTGGACTCCTATAGTTAGTATAGTTATTGTTCACACTGCAGGCAGTCAGTATGTCACTCTGATATCCCCCTCTGACCCGAAGCAGCGAGGTAATAGTCTCACCCTTCAATTTTCCTTCCCTATGACAGAGGCCTACCAAAGACTCAAAAGCAGAGGTGTTCTGGTAAGCATTGTAATATCGCACCTCCATGAGTGATATCATCTTTGCATCCCATACAGACTGGACTGTGCAGGTTCACCCATACAAGAGTTGCCTTTTCTCCATTGTACAACTCGTTCAAAGACACTTGGAGGTTTTTCCAAATTCTCAAAGAAATAACTGTTTGAAAGTTATGCATGTTTACATGAATGGAAACGCTCACAAATTATTCTGTCACAAATTAATTGTTCTATATAATAATTATGTGTGAAGACAAAATTGCTCATGTCTACATGTCTGAGTGAGCCTTTCCACAATTTCAGTTTTCATGGGTGGAGTAGTCCTAGTCCACATATAAAAAGAATTTTTTTTTGTGCCTAAAAATGCATTATAGTGTGTGGGTGGAGATACGGACACTCATAGCTAATAATAATGTGACAGGGCCTAGGAAAACAACCCTTATGGAGCAAACTAATAATGTTCAGTACACTACAAAGTAAAATATTTAGAGCTATTTTAGGATTTTGGTTTTCTTTCATAAGAAGTAACTTCAATATCTCCTCTAACTTAAAAAAAAATTTTTTATCCGAAAAGTTTTTTGTATAGCCGTTACAAGGCAGCCATTGAATTTTTTCATGCTGTTCTTGTATGCGAATAGAACTTGGAATATTAGTTTCTCAAAACGGTAGGTCAATACTGTCCCCCTTTCACCCGAAAATATTTTAGGGTAGGAAGGTGCAAAGTGAGTGATATTGTAATCAATTTGAAGCTTAAGCACTGCTTTATTTAATTAAGCAATAAAATACAATTAATTAGTTTGCTCCATAAGGGTTGTTTTCCTAGGCCCTGTCACGCTTATTTACGAGACGATCCTTAGGAAGATTAACTTTCCAGTTGAGAATGGCCTCTAGCACTTCTCTCCCTAGCCCTGTCAACGAGCCCTCACCTGCTGTTGTAATTAGGCAGTCCTCTGTGGGAGATACTCTTGAGCCCCTGCCAAGCAACAGGAGGCCGTACGTGCAGCTAGTATACACCAGATACACACACATCCATTATCTTGTAGGAATCTGTCCACCTCTGATGAGCAATCTGTTGAAAGTCTAAGTGTTGAGACAGACAGCAGCAAGTCGAGGTCCAAGGATAAGGATAAGAAAGGGGTAAGCACGATTGCAGATGGTATAAGAGTTTGGTGTGGCTCCAAGCCATTTATTAGTCTTGCCACGCCCTCCCTAAACTTTGTATCTGGAATTCGAGACTAGCCACATTTATAGGGGTGGATAACACGCTTGACCAAACAAAGATACTTGTTAAAAGTCAATTCTTGTGTTCGAGGTCAATTTTGTGCTTGTGGTATCACATCACATCACCTTATCACTGTTATCAACCCACAAAACCTCCAGACAATGCTTTTAGGTTCCTCGATAATTATACGTACATGTAGTAGGACTCCATTAACTAAATCACAGCTGAGCATTCCATGCTGGATGATCATGGAAGCCAACAATTCCCCCCCCCCCATACATTTTGTATATCCTCTCAAAACACCCACACAGACACCCACCCACACACACACGCACAGGGACACAAGCATGCACACTCACAGTTCTTCTCTCCTCGAAAGGGTGGTGCTCTGATGAACATATTCTCAGCCTCTCACAGACACAAGAACTCTGAGCTCCACAAGATCTTCACTTCTCTTCCTGGTGATGAACTTCTCATTGATGGTACGTGACTACTGTGTATCCTGCATCAGTCTCCTAGCTAAATCTTTTGTTGACACTTGACAGCTTTCATTGCATGTCAGTCAGTGGGAAGCGCTCCCTTGAGGATAGTACTCATTCAATAACCTCCCTAATAATCACTCACACGTACCCCATTCACCACCCACCGTCACAGACTACTCATGTGCTTTTCAGAGGGACATTCTAATCCATGGTCGACTGTATCTCACCCAGAGCTGGATCTGTTTCTATGCCAACATCTTCTCATGGGAAACATTGGTAAACTGCTGTACTTAAATTTGCATGAAACATTTTTTATTGCGTTTTTCTGCAGCTGACGATTCCATTTCTGAGTGTCCAGGCTATAACTAAAGAGAAGACAGCTCTAGTCATTCCCAATGCTATCCAGGTCTCCACAACTAATGAGAAGTATGGTTTCTCTTCACTGGGCAATCGAGACATGTCCTACAACATTATTTTCAAGTGTTGGCAGAATGTTCTGCTTGAGAAGGTAAGGATGTACATGTCATTCATTACATATTCACATAGCTACACCTCTGCTTACATGTACCGTACATATATGGCCTTTAGGCCACAATTAGATACACGTACTTTAACTGACCATTCCACAATATAATTTTTTTAAGCTACAGACTGCAAAGTTGTATAAGCAATAGTCAGTTAATATCGCCAGAATGCACTCCTGATATGATCGTTTATATAGCCCAAATCAGTGCAATTTTTAAAAGTTGTGTTTGCTTCACTGCAGGCAATATCCCCATTGGGTCTGGTCCAGGCTGCTCGTAAGGCAAGGGGAGAGTCAACGGACGTGGGATCAGAGGAGGAACTGTGGGGGAAACACAAGGATGAAGCAGCACACGTGGTGAGTTATCTGTGAGGGTACTCTAAAACTACTGTGTACTATTCTACTACTGCTATTCTTCCCCTTTCTTCCCCACTATCCCCTACTCTTTCCTACTCTCATTCTACTCTAGCTGTTGAGCTCTTACTAGGAGAATTAGTAGGTGTTCATCTGTGACATTTACTTTTGATATGCTTTCTCTTCGCTAGCACCCGGCGATGTCACTGCCAACTCATCTTGAGATTGGAGTGCTACCTCCTACGTCTGTATCACTAGAAAATTCCAAGAGCTCTAGTGACTCTACAGATGGTGAGTATGATTATAAATATCACCAAGGGCATAGTATTAAATCGTAGACATTACTATTACATCCATGTGTTTGGGACGGGACTATTCTAAGAAAGATATCAACTATGGAGTTGTGTCTAGTATAAGCACAGCAGAGTTAACTCATGAGCTAGTGGTTATCAGGTGATATCTTAACTAGCTAGCTATGGCGAAAAGAAAGATGCTTGTTGCCTTCTTTCACAAGTCAGGCGTCTCTCATCTATTGCAAGGTTAGCAGATGGAGTTTCTAGAACACTTGGTTGTAGGAGGTTACATCATAGCTATCATCATTTTCGTATTCTCCTAGCGTCCTTTGATTATCATAATTTATTATACCGGTGTAGTGAATAGTTGATTTATGGTCAAAAAAATTGTTACAAAACTGTTTCTATATCAACGACCCTTAGCATAATATGAGCTGTGTAAAGTTAAGTTAAACCTATAATACAGTTCAGTTGAATGATAGCCTTTTTGTACTGTGCATTTACTTGTGTTTTTAATGGGTTGTTGCTTATATTAATTTTTATCATCACTGTTCATACATGTAGTTCATACATGTGCGCACGTATAATAGTTTGAGAAGATGCGTCTGAGGAAGAGTTAGATCTTGTGCTTACATTACTCCCTGCAGGAGCAGCTAGGGCTCAGGGGGGCGGGGCAGCAGCAGTGGAGCAGTCTAGAGAGACTACATCTGGTCAATCGGATAAAATCGAAGGTTAGATATTTACTTCTACTGCTGCTAAATAGGTGCCATAATTCAGTTGTGCATGGTTCATTTGTAGTGTATTGTGTCCACTGTTGAGTCTTTAAGTTTAAGCTGCTGTGTGTACACCATGTGATAGGTCTTCCTTAGAGCTAATAAATGTGTGTTTTAGTTTTGAAATTAAAAATGATGTCCAGCCATTGTATTATAGCAATTGTTTTTTCTCTATTATAGAAGGCTTAGCCTGTACACTTATCAATTTAACGTTTTGTGTGTTTTTTTAGAAGGAGCTACTGGACTGCTCTCCTCCCGTCCCAGTGCAGAGGTTATCTCTGTCGGAGGAGAGAGCATCGCCAGCTCGGAGTACGAGACAGTATCTCTCTTTGAGGACACTGGTCAGTTTGTGGGACATTGTGTAATTTGCTTGCATGTGTGTGAAATGCTCCTATCACAGTTACACTAGTAAAGATTAGAGCATAAAAATTCAACCGAAACATTGAGAATTTACCCTCAAAGTAAAGAATTATACTCCTTCTGTAATGTCCAGGTGAGGTGTCGTGTGGGTGTTCCGAGCACCTGGGCAGAACCATCATCAACGAGCTGTACAACTGTGACGTGGAGACCATCTTTCAACTCATCTTCACTGACAATGAGTTCATTCGAAATTTCTTCAAGAGCCAAAAACAGTTCAGTAAGTCGTCCCTAGCTCCTCCACACGCTTCCTTACAGGCACTCATAGATCAGTGAAAGGCAGGAAAATTTCGAATAAATCAAAGGCTTGAATTTCTTTCTGTGAGAGCCTGTAGTGACTAGTGCTAACTTTTTCCACAAAGAGTATAACCTGCTTCCCCCTCCCCCCCCCCCTCCATCTACACCTGCACAGACATAGTGATAGGTGAATGGCAGTCTCAGTCGGACAGCTCTAGGGAACGTGAACTTTCCTACACCATCTCTCTCAACTACTCGTTCGGTCCAAAGTTCAGCCACACCACGGAGAGACAGGTGAGCACTGGTAATATAGCACCGAGTAAGAATCACCAGCCATAAATTATACATTCAGTACGTGTATTTGCCAATTTGGCGCTACATGTACACGTACATGACCACAATACATTGCTTAATTTTTTTTCTCGTTTTGTAGGTGTACTCCAAGATGTGTCAGCCTGGAATTAAGCACATTGTGGACGCAGACGTAACTTAAAAGTTTTTTTTACTTACTAACTTAACTGCACACACACACACACACACACACACACACACACACACACACACAGGTTGTAAACCACAACATCCCGTACAGTGACACATTCTACGTGGCCTGTCGCTACTGCATCACCAGAGTAGCAAATAAGCAGTCCAGACTCAGACTAACAGCATCAATCAAATTCAAGAAATCCTGCTGGGGCCTTGTCAAGAGTAGGTTGACTAAATGTAGCTAGTGTCTACATGTATTCTATTACTACTGTAGCTCTATAAGTCTAACTTGGCTGGTGCAGTAGCTAAGTGTATTAGTTGAAGTCCTAATTGTTTTTGGCCGCAGATCTGATTGAAAGAAATGTTGGTGATGGACTGGGAACACACTACTCTCATATGGGTGAGAACACTGCACCTCTCAATTCTGCCGTCCCTTAGAGTACTAAAGTACATCGATCAGGACTGTTCCATTATAACTTTACCATCATCCACACCCACCCACACACACACACACACACACACACACAGACGCATCCCTGAAAGAGCACATAGCCACCCTTCCTGAGAAGCCCAAGCGTAGCCGCCGTCACCGCTCCCGCAAGCTAAGCAAGAAGGCGACCACTCCAATGAGACTGACCGGCCTTTCTTCTACCACTGAGGAAACTAGGACCTTGCACAGAGTATCCCTCCCCCATCCTCCTCCAATAAAGCCAGGTCAGTGTCTACTCCTGCTGGTACATAGTAGCTTCGATAATGCTATAACAGTGTGTTTAGGTCAAATTGCTTTCAACCCTAAATCTGCCCTAGTGTGATTAGCCTATTCCAAGAGATAGCTCTCATAACTTGAGATAGGATTGTCCAATTTATGATGATTTATATAGAAAGTCCTTACAGCCTCATATGTTACACGCTGCACCAATGTTTAAAAACAATTTCCGATACCCCTCTGAATTGTGTGGAGAGTTTGGAACTCAGCAAAATCAGTTGATATGCCCCCCTCCTCCCAGAACTGAGGACCCCACCCATGACACCTGTTCCCACCCACAACAAGGAAGGCTCCCTCCCCAGGGTCAACCTGGCACTCACTCTGCTGTAAGTCAGCAGCTTTGAGTCTAAGGACTTGCATTAGTTTATGTGGAGTCAGCAGCTTTGAGTCTAAGGACTTGTATTAGTTTATGTGGAGTCAGCACACACTGTCCTTTGTACCTGTCTTTAGGAGCATTAATGTGTATGCATGCAGAATGACTGTGTATGTTGATGTAACGATGGCTGTTTCCTTTCTCGCAGACTGGTAATTCTGGTGGCATCGAATGTGCTCCTCTACCAACAACTGACCGGCTACACTGTGACCACACCTACTACCTCCCAACTACCCACCACCACCACTAAGACCTACCAGCCCCTGTGAGTTGAGGACTAGTAGACGTCTTTATAGTTTCCGATCATTTAGGTAGCCATGCACTTGTGGGAAACACCCTTAAAAAATTAAGAACGTTTTATCTTTTGGCAGAGAACAATGGCCAACTACCCAAGATCAATGGATTAGTCTGGTTCATGAAGTAATCGACAAAAGAGATGAAGAAGTTAACCACTGGAAGAAGACAATCACCGGCCTTGTTCGTGAGCTAGAGAAGGTTAAGAGAAATGTTATAGTAGTAGTATTAGTTATGCCTCCATCAAAGTGAGGTTGTTATACTGTTACAAAGTGTTGTCTTGTTCAGGTTGAAGTAGCTGTGTCTGGCACAAAGAACCAACTACTGAACAGTCTAGTGAGAGAGGCCAAGGAACAGAGCGACCTGTTCAACCGGTTCCAGTCGTTAACACAGGGGGCGGGCAAACCAGGAGGCCACACCCCCACTAGCAACCAGGGTGATCAGGCTGAACGTGTTGAATTATAACTGTATGAACAATATGTTAGTATTATTATTATATTCATGTTTTTCTATATTTTAATAAATTTTGGGTTAACCAAATTTGTGAACATAATAATATTATATGGTAAATGCTGTGAAGTACTAAATGAAATGAAGTACTAAATGAAATATGACTATTATAGATCTGGATTGTGTGCTTTAGTCCGTAGCATTCCTTGCCTGCAGGAAAAAAAAAAGAGAAAATAAATACGCAATAATAATAAGAAATAGAGAGAGCTTACAGTAGAGTGTTGACTTGTTGGAGCTCTTCCATTTTCTTCTCAGCCTTGACTAACCATTCATGGTATCGCTGCCCCCATTGCTTCCGTATCTGAGGATGCGTGGGTGTGAGCATGATCAAACAGGGGCTAATATGAACATCACTTGTGATCTGTACTAGACTATACATACATTGTACATGTACATTGTCTTTAGAATCACAGTGAATAGAAAACAAAAAGTATATGGACATGGACATACATTATTATAAAATAACATTAGTATGTTAACAATGATTAAAACCATATGCATGACATTGTGTATATTTAATGTACGGAGGGCTCACCTCGTTCTTTAGTGCCTCTTCCCTCTCTGTCCACTTTGCCTCCTTGATGCTGAGGTCCTCCAGGAGTGTCTCACACTTGCCCTGCAAGAGAAGGTTGCTGTCTCTCAGTCGCTGGTTCATGGATACCAGCTGCCCCAGCTTCTCCCTCAGCTCATCACTCTCCCCCCTCACTCTCTCACACTCACACAGAACCTCTGAGCACTGCTCACATTCAGTCTGTGCATGTACACAAGTATCTCTGTTACTGGCAAATCATTGTTGATAATTATGTGTATTGTGGATTTTTGCAAATGACTAAAATCAACACCACAATCTGGAATGCTATAGCTACATGTACTCCCCAGTTGGCATAAGGCTATAATTTACTTTGATTTGGTCTTCCTTTATTTTATTCACGCTTTCCCTCAATGCACTGAGCTGTGATTGTGACTTCTCCCTGAGAGTGTTCATCTCTGTCTCGTGTTGAATCACCAAGTTCTCACGTTGCTTGTCGTGGCTGGCCCTCTCTGCAAGGAGCTCCCTGTCCAGACACCCCACCTGCAAGACGACAATATACAATGCAGGATTGTTCTAGCATTGGTATGTATATGTACTGTATAGACTATTACAAGTACATCAACTTGAACATGGGACATAATTATGTGCCCAAATTCTCAAGACGTTTGGCCTCTGGCCCTAGAGTATTCCAGGAATTTAGTTTTTGCGTCCTGTTACGATCGAATTACTTAGAAACACACCAAAGAGGTCACTTGTAACTGGTATTTTTGGCTAGGAAGGTACCAATCACATTTACCAAGAAAGTGTTCCAAGTATTACTTTGGCAGCCGAGAAACCCCTGGAATCTTTCTGTTATGGCTTGATATACAATGTGCTAATTAATGTGTCCTGTATATAGAGCCACATAGATGCCGAGTGTGCAATATAACTGATACCACTTCCCCCAGAGCTGTACCTGCTTCCGTAGTTCTTTTAGTTGAGCAAGCATGTCACTACCTCCATGATTGCAAGCACTCTGTGTGGGTGTGGGTTCTTGTAATGAACCTGTAGACGGTCGACTATCAAGAGAACTGTAATAACGTCTGCCTAGTTTGGGTGAAGACACTCTGACATGCTCCACCTCTCTACGTACTATGGTTGTGCTCTTGGCCTTTCTTAGAGAGTCCAGTCGATGTTTGAGAGTGCTCAACTCTAACTCCAACTGCAGAGAAAACAAACGTCAACAACTGAGGGTGTTTATTGTCATTCCAACAGAGATTAGCTTAGTGACGTCAAGGAATGATTAGATGTTCGTAGACACCTAATAGAGGCCATAGTAATGTGTGAGCCTTAGAGTCACCTGCATGCATGCTGCATGCCATGCTGAAAACACATTTACCTATGCAGTAGCTTATAAGGATATGCATAGATATAAATATTATTATGATTATGTGATTATGTGATTATGTGGATCTATAGCTAGCTACCAGTAACAAACCTAATTTGAATAGGAAATTGAATAGGGAGTCGGACTTAACAAAGGAATGAAAGTGGGTACTTCCTGTACTTACACCCCAAACAACATGCATGGGCTATACACATGTTCTCATAGTAGCCAACCAACAACAGGTAAACACATAGGGGGATATTGTATAGAAAATGTTCAAGAAAAGGAAATAATGGCTGGCACAATTATACCGATCGTATCCTTGACTTGTAGGCAACCTCATTTTGTTTCATGGTTTCAAATTCTCTGCTGTCGCTGAGGACAGAGAACCCTGCTGATATTGGCTTGGCACTACGTGGATGTCTTGACTTGCTCCGATTAGACATTCTGTACAAAAACAGTTGTATGTAACCAGGCAACACAGGGCAAATTATTGGCAGACAAACAGTGTATTTTGCACATGCTGAAATTGGTTAGGAGGTCACTAGACTCACTACAAGTGGTGTGTACACACTTAACTTACCTCAGCCAGCTCAACGTAGCTGAATGGCTTCAGGTGTAGTAATGACGTATCTATCTGCTCCAGTTTATTTACTCAGCTACCAAGAATTTAATTAGCCCTAATTAGACGAAAACTGTACCCTTTCCCTAGTTAGTTATCTGAGAGTTCGAGTGTCGTGTAGTGTCAAGATCTCTGTATCTACCACAGGACACGGTCTACAGGAAGTGTTGCTCAAGACTATATCTACCTAAAGTGACAAGATGTCTTCATGTTAAACTAGACAGGATCCCTGAAGTTATCTGTGTTGGTACCAAGTGATCTGTTTGTTTGGAAGAGCTCTGCATCACACACAAGACTATACTATTCTGCCCTATAAACTAGAGCCTGGAAAGACACACAGCTGCATAGTTCACTGCTAGTAACATACTATACTAGTGTATTGTTTACTGTTTGAGAAGAACGAATCAACGATCATTTTACCATCTCTGTGTTTGAAAAAGAGAATTACAAAGTAAGTACTAGCCAGGTGTACTTGGTTGGAGTGTGGACACACTCTAACACATGCTGCACAGTGTATATCCACACACTATATTATTATAGAGCTGAATTCATTAGTCTTGTTATTTTCTACAGTACAAGAACTTGTATACTTAATTACTTTTGACAAGTAAATGTAACCATAACATGTAATTGAGGTCAATATATCGTATGAACCCTTTCACATATTCTGTAATCGCATCCAAACAACACCATTTTCTGTAAGCGGTTTTTAGTAGATGAGGGTAAAGCCCACTTTGTGAGCTCATTGACTAAGGAAACACCACAGTGTGCAACTAAAGTTAGCCCCTAACCCATCCATGTGACAAACAAGAAAGTTTTACATGCATATACAATTTCCTGCATATTACAATAAAACTATTACCATTGTGGTGGTTGGTGTTTTGTGATGCTAACTTTAATAGGTAAAAATGCAATAAGGACACTTTTAGCAGCCCAAGCAATGCAACTCTGGGGTGATTTCAGACTGGTAGCTAGACCAATTTAGAGTGACCTTTGCTCTATCAAAGTCATCTCTTTACAGTTATTAAGTTATTATATCATTATAAGAGCTTCTTGGAAAATTGGCACTAGGTCACCTGCACCCACAGAATGTGTTTTTGCCACCTTGAATGGAAACCCTCATGAGTTATTACGTAAGACAACAAGCTAGTACGCTGATTGTGGTTCGCTCTACTGAATTACCCACATGCTCACATGCATTGGCTATAAGTACCTGTGGTTTCTAGGGTTATTAATGGTGGTGTGAGGATACAAGCTGACCTACGCTCTGGTGCTCTCAGGGTGTTCTCAGTGCACATGTATACGAGTGTGCGTGTTTGCTAGATGTGTGTGTGTGTGAGCGAGTGCATATATAAGGTGTGTTGCAATGTAGGGGTGTAGTGTGTCAGGCAATGTTTTGGTATGTTGCATGTTATATACATGTGTATGGCTGCATAGCTGCCCTCTGTTTAAAATTGATTTCATTAGCTTAAAATTGGTTTATTTTTCATTGCATACCAGCAGGTGATCTAAATTTGAACTGTTGACAGTTGTGACTGTGAGCTTATTAAAATATTCATACACTCAATGGGAGATGAATTTCTGTGAATTTTCACCTATTAGTGTATTCACTGTATCATGCTAGCTGCTGTATATGTGACTGGGAACAAAGTTCACTAGTGATTACGCCTGAGGGGGACAGCTGCAATGTAGACCCAACTAGGTTACAGTGTCCTCCACACACACATACACACACGCACACGCACACACACGCACACACACACACACACACACACACACACACACACACACACAGACATGGCCAACGGTGTATCACAGGAGGCTACTCAAATCGGATTTTACCAGTTCGAGAAAGTCATCGGGAAAGGCAACTTTGCTGTAGTGAAGCTGGCCACTCACACTATCACGGATGTTAAGGTACAGTCCAACTTGTATACGCTTCACTGGAATGGCTGCCACATGCACTAATTAAGCAACTTAGTGACGGATTGTCAATTGTATTAATTATGAAGGTAGCAACATCAATAGTTTCCAAATCAACAAATCAGGCACCTCAGCCAAATGAATTAAGCGATGCTCTGTTTACAATTACTAGAACTAGAACAAAATAACACAACAATATTTTCTGTTTAGAAGGGAAACAAGGATTGTTATGTTGTGACAACCGTATAGAGGTATTTCTCTCGGACTACACGTAATGTACATGTGTAGGAACTTTTGCACATACAGTTACAGATAGCCATGTATATTAAGATATAATTATACAGCCAATTTCAAGTGCTAGCCTACCTAGTTACCCCCTCCTCTTGACACAGGTGGCAATCAAGATTATCGACAAGACAAGGCTGGACACAGAGAACCGAAGGAAGGTGGCCAGAGAGGTGGAGATCATGAAGCTGTTGGAACACCCACACATCGTTCGCCTCTATCAGGTGTGCAGAAACTCAATCTTGATAATCTTACTTTTTAAAAATCGTATTCTGTAAGCAACTGTAATGTAGAGCCTATGAATGGCATGCATGGTCAGTGTAGGAACTGTGAAACCACAAATAGACTGTGGTGCACCAAGTTGTCAGGCTGGTAAATATATAATTTCGGAGAATAATTATAGCCATCCTACTGTAGCCATACTGGTCTGGTCTCACTCCTTCCCCTTCAAACTATGGATGCTTATATTGACTGTGAAAGTCTTTAAGTTAAACTTGTGCTGTGTAGGAGCATTGGTCTTGTTACAGTGGTCCCCACACACACAGGGTACTATGTGCCAGCCTCTCTGTGTTAGACTGACTGGTGCCTACTGATTCCAGGCCAGACAGGTCCTACATAACGACTCAATTAAAGTTTAATTGATTTTTAAGAGCTCTGTTATTCTATACATTGAAGCTGGATGTGTTCTTGTGTGCATACCGTTTATGATGTATGTACACATTCAATATAAACCCACTCACTTTCAATGGAAAATATGTGCTTGGGGGGGAGGAGGGCCATGAAACATTATAGAGTGATTTCTGATTGCGAATTTTCCACGAATCACTATCTATATATACATGTAGTTCATGCTTTGTCTTGTATAAGGTGATGTGTCAATAGAGCTCATGAATTAAGGCACTTCAAAGGGGTCCCTGTGAATATTTCCTTACCACACACAGTCATGGTTGGTACAGCACTATGGTTACCTATGGTTACCTATGGGTACATAATTAGTGTGTGTGGTTGTAAGAGGATACGCTATTTATGCTTTAGAATTATGGGGCCATTGACTGTTAGTGATGTAGTGATTTGGCAAGCCCCTGATGTCTTGTTTAAAATAATTCCGGTGTGAGGTTACAAATGATTCAAGTTCTTTGCAGCTGTAACAATGAGTAATATCGTATTCTCTGCCTGCTATGAATAGCCTGACTGTCAATGATTATACTACTCAGCCATGTGTGATTCAAAGTGCCCAAATATAGCACAAGTGAGTGCATGGGGCATGAGGTATAGCATCAGTATACACACCATGGAAGTACAACACCTGATTGAGACTTCCAGTGTCCATTGTACTCCACACAGTGTCATTACCTATGACAATGACAATAACAATAAAGTTGCCTTCCTGTGTAAGGTGACCACTTCAGAACCATAGCTAGCATTCCAGGGAGCCTTATAAGTTCAGTGTGCATGCCAAATATCACTGGAGAAGTTGCCGTGGAGAATTCACCCTTTAAATGATACCACTATAGTCTTGTATGTGTAGTGTGTTCTTAACCATTTGATCTAACTACTTTGTGTAACCACCCGTGAGGTCCACCTGCCCTCTCATTAGCTCAGGGAGAGGTTGTACACACATTCACGTCATTGAGGTTTGTTGTTTGTGCAGGTCATGGAGACTGAGAGACACCTCTACCTGGTGACAGAATATGCTAGCAAGGGAGAGATCTTTGGTGAGTGAATATAATTGTTGTGCTCTACGTGACAGGGTCCAATATTCAACTGTGTAAACTTGTTAGCAGTTGGATGGTTACCATTGCAATTTCAAACAGCATGTCTACAAGTGTTCTTTGAGTTAGTCTTATTTCCCATGGCTTGAAATGGCTGCCTCTGTGTACTACAAGCCATTAACATTCCTATATTGATAAATTGGATATGTACAAGTAGCAGAGTGTGCATTAGTGTACTGACTGGCAGGAAGACCCAAAGGCTCTAGACTAGTGCTGTACCTGATACAGCATGTGTATTGGCAGGGGACACACCTAATGTGGCTGTGCTGGGGCAGAATGCGTACTAGTGTACTAGTGTAGGCAGGCAGACCCACTGGCTCTAGTGCTGACAGAGCAGTGCGGCTGGGAGGAAGGTGGGCCACTATTGGATGCCTCATGGCTACTGTTTAATCGAATTAAGTGGTTAGCTAGGCATCCAGGGAATGGGGGCATTAATAGGCTAAAGGGACATCAAAGAGGCTTTGAACTGTTTTAGTAATAAGATACCTGTAGCTAATGATTCAATGTCATTCAGTACAAATTGACATCAGCTTAGTGTGTACAGGCGGCCAGAGAATGGGAAGCATGAGCATATAGTACACATGTAGGATTGTGTCAAGGATTGTGTCAAGTCTTGTTAACTGCTCTACATGGTCAGGGGACAGAATGTTCATGTATTCCATACGTTGTGCTCACTAGTGATGTCTTGTTAG